>NW_022630995.1:125607077-125641932 GCF_010015895.1 Lontra canadensis | reverse complement strand
AGAGAGAGAGAGAGAGAGAGAGAACACATAGGGAGAGAGGCAGGCAGAGAGAGGCAGGCAGAGAGAGCCTGGGAAGCAGGCTCCCCGCTGAGCAGAGAGCCCAGTGAGGGGCTGGATCCCAGGACCCTGAGATCATGACCTGAGCTGAAGGCAGAGGCTTAACCCGCTGAGCCACCCAGGCACCCCTGTGCCCATCTTTTAAATGGTAATATTGGGTTTTGGTTTTTGATAATTTCAAAATGTATCTCTGCAGTATATAAAGAGGAAATCATAAGATTACTATAGAAATTCCAGTTTGAGGTTAATATTCTCATGAAGATGAGATGTCCATCTTCCCTTCACAACCATTCCTAATTAACACCCGTCACTCTTGCTGTGTCAGAAAACTCCAGTTTTGATGGGAGATTAGATTGCCAACCACTTGATGAAGTCAGTAAAATGATTCATGGGTGCAAACCAGGCAATTTTTGGAAAGGCTAGGAGCTATTTTATGTAACTGGTCTGATGACGGACATGGCTGATGGTTCAGAAAGGCAGACTTTGGGAACACTACGTGTAGATCTTTCCATAAACATGAATTGTTCTTGAAAAATTTGTTGGGTTTATTGGATGTAGTAGTCTTTTCCATGAGAGATGAGTGTTCCCATTCACCAATGTCAAAAGACATTCACCATTAATTTTGGAAATCTCAAAGAGCAGAGCCTTTAAAAGGTGTAATTTTTTAAAAAGATATTTGAAACTCTCAAACTCTGACAAGTGTCTTGCACTACAATTTGTATAAGGTGGGATGCATTCATGGAAAAAGAGGTTATTGTGCAAACTACTGGGATTCTGGGAAACTAAAATAACATCAGTATTATAATACTAATTTAGTAAACTTACACTTTATTTCTCCCTCTCCACTGATCAAACTTACAGGATGACCTTAAATGAGTCATTTAATGTCTTTGTACCTCAATTCTTCTCTAGAAAATGTAAATCAAGTTGACACACAGTACAAATAAGAGCTATTTCTAATCCTTGGATCTTCAGGTATTTTGTAAATACCTACATTAATATTGTCCATCTTCCAAATGAATTCGTAAAGCAATTCAGATTTCAGAGGAGAATTGGACGTTGAGATAACAAACTTGTTTACTTTTTGTTTGAAACTTACCCATAACAGATAAATGAAGTTTTACATCCATTGCCTTTCCCTCCCTAAAATGCTAGTTTTCTTGAGCAAAACAAAATCATTGCTTCTTCCTTTACTTATCAGAAATCATTACTATTTCTTATTGTGTTTTTTTCTGAATAAATCATGTGTTTTAAAATAGGACTTCTCTAAATATTTCATAAGCCAAATTTGTTTTTTAGATTGAGTTGGAGGTCCTGTCTTTATTTTAGAGCAATGATCTGGTCCTGAGATCCCACTCTAAAATTTAAACCACGAGTATAATATTTCTCAAAAATTCTCCTGAACAAAATTAATGATACAAGATTTTATAAAATTAGCCTCTTTTTTTTTTAACCATTAAAACACAAATGCAAGTTCTTGTGTTAATTTCAGCAAAAAGAACTTGAAAGAGGAAACTTATTCCCACGAGTGATCTGTAATGAAATCACTGATAGATTGAGTTATAGTATCCATTTTGTTAGGTTCTTGATTCTGATTACATATAACTTAAAATAATTTAATTAATTGGTTTTATGTGAATTTGGACATCAAATTTGACTGCTTAATGGAATCACCTAGGGAGTTTAATATTTGATACATAGGCTTTCCTCCAGGTATTCTGACAGTTGCTCTGGATTTGGATTTGGTATCAGGAGTGTAAGAGCTCACCAACTGATTCTCATGTGTAGCCTCTGGTCTAGAG
Organism: Lontra canadensis; assembly: GCF_010015895.1. Taxonomy (NCBI): domain Eukaryota; kingdom Metazoa; phylum Chordata; class Mammalia; order Carnivora; family Mustelidae; genus Lontra; species Lontra canadensis. The sequence goes on along the minus strand of NW_022630995.1, from coordinate 125,640,073 downwards.
GAAGGACATGAGTGGAAATCAAGAAACAAGAGCTTCTGACAGCATAGCCTACAAGTTTCAGGACTAATTCCAAAGATTTGGCCAATTTTTTATATATGAGAAGATGACCTGAAGTGAGGAATCATCGAATTAATTAAACAAGGAGGCCAGTAGGATGATATGGCTCAAATGCTTACATAAACATTTGTTTACATAAACAAACAAAAATATAAGCTGTAAATGCCTCAAGTTTGCAAACTTGAAACATAAGGACAAGAAACAGCCAAGTAGGCCTTCAGCTGTAGCCAATCATCATTTCCTTTCTTTGTTTTCCCCTTTTCTCTATTAAAGTCCTTCCCCCGGTTCCTGTCAGTTGAGTGCTCCCAAGCACTTGCAGTTTGGGGCCATTCAATTAGAACTGGTTTCTGCTCAAATAAACTTTAAAATAAAATAAAATAAAATAAAATAAAGATCTCATCCCCAATAATAACCTTTATCAAATAGAATAAGATAAAAGACAGAGAGTAAACGTTATCTTTACCACACTGCCTCTAGCTAAGATGAAGCTTCAAGATGGCAGGTGTTTCATTCTTCTCATCCAGAAGGTTTGACCTTGTAAAATATAGCCTTGGCTTGGCAGTGATGAAACCAACCCAGGTTTTCTGGAGAGTTTATCTGACTAATTCCTACCGTGTACATTTCTGTGTTATTGTAATAACAGGTAGGAATAAACCTTTGGCCTTATCTAATCTCAGTTTTCTGGCAACAGTAGCACAACATAACAGAAGCATAAAAGTATTTTCTGAACTCTAGGGGGATTTCTCTTTAGAAATATTTGAGAACAAATTTCCTTTTAAGTATAAAAAAACCTTTGATTTCTTTGTCATAAAGACAGAGTATTTACAAGAGTATGAGAGATCTTTGTTCTGGACAGATTTTGAAAAATCTCTAAAAAAAACTGGATTGGCTTTCATATAAGCATAATTATTCAGAAAATATACCAGATTCCTTCTGAGCTGAATCAGTACATCCTTTAATAAAAACAAGAGCTGCTACTCTAAGAAATGAAAATAGGAAAGGTAGCATAAATGTTTTTACAATTACAAATGTCATCTGGGTGCTTTGTCTTGTGTACACTTAGGTGACTCACTGCTGTCTCATGTCCCTGCTTCCTGTGTGTAATGAAGCAAGATGGCCACTACTGGTTCCCAATTTGATGAAAATTTGGTTTTAGAGTGAAATGCAACTAAGGTTAGTTTTGGAGGTGATGGTGACACCATCTGGGTGCAGAATTTACCTCTCAGTTGTTTGAGTTTTGAAATGCTCCAGGAAGGTTCACCATGCTGACCATTCAATGTTTCTTTGGCTGATAATTAAAATATTTTGCTCAGTACATAACAGTAATTAGGAATGACTCCAATATCATCAAATACCTTCCATATTGAGTCAACTCAACAGACATTTAACTAATTCATGTAATAAAATGGAAATTCTTTTTTTTTTTTTTTTTTTAAGATCTTATTTATTTATTTGACAGAGACAGCAAGAGAGGGAATACAACCAGGGGGAGTGGGAGAGGGAGAAGTAGGCTCCTTGCTGAGCAGGGAGCCCGACTCGGGGCTTGATCCCAGGACCCTGGGATTATGACCTGAGCTGAAGGCAGACACTTAATGACTGAGCCACCCAGGCTCTCCTAAAATGGAAAATCTTTAAATAAAATCAGATTGAGGAAAAATATAAAATAATGTGAGACAGGGAGAAGGAATATAAACATGCAGGTCAGTGTTTTGCATACATAGTTACTAAAGTTGAGTAGGAAATTTGTTCTAGGCTTCCTGGTTTTTGAAAGGAAAGAGGAATGAGAAAAGACTGTATATGTCATTTATAAAGAGAAAATACACTATTTTTAGGGAAATTGTCATGTTATTCTTTGAAATGAGAGAGAAGTAAAATCTCCAAAAATTATTATCTGAGGGAGGAGAGTTGTAGTCTCCATGTCCCTCTTGGGCAGCGAATTTCCTAAATCATTAGAGTATGCCATGTTTGTCAAGAACACTGAGAAAGTGTGCTGTCAGTCTACATTGGCTCAGTGGATGCAGCATGGGCTATCAAATCTTTTTAGGAAACCTCATCAACAATCAGGTCTGAGGATTTATAAGAGTTATATTTAGGTTAATCCACCTATACTCAAATAATGTCACTACCACTGTTATATACTCTCAGTAGGAGTCATTCCTGGGATTAAAATGAAATCCACAAAAAAACATTTGGATCCCTGTTGCTTTTAATTCATGCAATATCTACAGGTTGTTCAGGATGAAAATTAAAGCAAGCATTTTTATCCCTGGAAGTGCCTCAGAATCTTTTATGGAAAAATGTGTGAATATTCCCAGGTCCCACAAGAATTCCACAAAAATGGAGTATCTAGGTGAACAAGCAGCATCAATATTTAAAAAGAAAAGTTTTGCAGGTAATTTTGATGTAGGGCCAGGGTTGAAAATCACCGCTAGTAGTTGCTACTGTCTGTCAAAGAAAAGAGGTAACACTTAAAAATGAGGCGGAGGAGGATGATTACCTACTAACAACTACCTTTAAAAATCAGTTAGTACAGGGTGCCTGGCTGGCTCCATTAGCAGGGTATGTGACTCTTGGACTTGGTGTAATAAATTTAAGCCCCACACTGGGTATGCAGATCACTTAAAAATAAAATCTCAAAAAAAGTTGGCTGGTGCTGTATTCTGTATCTTAGAATTGCTTCAAAATATAGCCAGTTCTCTACAAAAATTTGTTCACGTGCTGCTTATAAAAAGTATGGCATTTAAGAACTCTAATAATATTGCCATTAATTATTCCTGTAAAACATTTAATAAAAAATGACTTCTTAATATATTAAAAGTTCTGTAATAATAACTTGATCCAAAATAGAAGTAATCTCTGGCCACTTCTGTTCCATGCACTGATCTCATATATTTTCATTTTCTACCTTCCACTTATATTAAGATAGTTTTAAGATTCACAATGTGAATGGAGATTGTGCAGAGCTAAGTGAAGTCAACATGACTTTCAGAAGTTTCCTATCTGTTAGGTCTTATTTCTGTAGTTGCTATAGCCAAGGACAGATGGCTTGCGAGACACAAAGGCTGTACACAATGTTATCTCAAACAAATACCTCTGATGTTTCAGTAGTAAAGATAAGTTATTCGTACAGAAATACTGTTTTTGGAATTCGAGGTCTAACTTATCTCGGAAGGTAGATGTATGCCTGCCATGAATATTCTTAGTGCTTCTTTAATATCCAAACCTCACATAATATGTCATCATGACTCATCTCAAATTGGAGTGTGTTTTAAATAAGAAAAAAATTATTGTGTATTTTAAAAAAGAAAAAAATCCTTTATTAGATGGATAGAATAGAAAGCTTTTTGTTGTTTGTGGAATGAATTTGACATTCTACCATTTAATTGGGTTGTTTGAGCTTTGGTTATATGGCTTATGGTCAGAACCCACATCAGGAACCCCCATTCCTAGAGTCTAAAGTTCATCCTATTTATCTTAAAACTCCCTCTCATTGCCTGGAGACCATACTGTTATAATAAATAGGTACAGAGATGCTTTCTACTTCCCATCTTTTCTTTTCTCAATGTGCTAACACTCTACTTCTCTCTATTGAATTTCTTCTGTTCATCTCTGGGTGTTTCTGTCCATCCAGCTGGGTCCCTTACTTTCTTCATTTTGTTGAGATCTCTTGGGCTGCCTGGATGGCTTAGTCAGTTAAGTGTCTGCCTTCACCTCAGATCACGATACCAGGATCTTGGGATCGAGCCTCGCATCAGGCTCCCTGCTCAGAGTGGGGAGCCTGCTTCTCACCGTCCCGCCTGCTCTCTCTCTCTCTAATAAATAAATAAAATCTTTTTTTTTTTTTTAAAAAAGGACTTGGTATCTCTCCTGTATCTGCTACACATTTCCACTGGCATATTTAACACGGGGCTGGAAACTTGCTCTTATATACTTGGGATGAGTTCAGAAAGTAGTTATTGACTTATGCCTAAGTCAATGCCTAAGGTTTTTACATTATATGAATTTTATTCTGTCTGGGGTTGAAAACTTTGAGTACAATGTATGCAAATAAATTAAGAAAGATGCCTCAGTTCATAGGATAGGAATGAACAAACGAACTTCTTGTGACATTAGACATTTCTAGCCCTATTGTAGTCTGCACTTGAAGAAATAGGAAACAGTATGATACCCATTAATATTTACATATTAAGCATCAGACATTGTGTAACATAGGTTCCTGGTGTCAAAGAACTTATAGTCTGGTAAGTTAGAAAGGAAAATAAACTTCATAACAATTAGAGAATTTAATGGATTTTAACCTGGTGCTTACTTTCCCAGTTTCTTTACTGTTACTCCCGATAGTCTGAATATTGTAGAGAATATTGAAAAATCATTATTGACTCCATTACATATCTATGGATTCCTACTTTATCTGGGCTTCAACAGAGTCAGACTTAATTATAATCAATTATTTTTTCCTATTTCTCACAGCAACTATTTCATGTCCTCCCCACTCCCTGTTGGTTCTTTTTTAAAAAAAATCATTTTGTCCTTGCCAACAACTGTTGCTTCTTGTGTTGTTGATTTTAGCCATTCTGACAGGTATGAGGTGATATCTCACTGAATTTTGATTTTCATTTCCCTGATGATCAGAGATATTGAACATCTTTCCATGTGTCTGTTAACCACCTGTATCTCTTCTTTGGAAAATGTATATTCATGTTTCCTGCCATTTTTTGGTGGGATTCTTAGTTTTTTGGGTCTTGAGTTTTAGAAGTTCTTTACATACTTTTGACACTAGTCTTTTATCAGAGATATCATTGGAAAATAGCATCTCTCATTCTGCAGGTTGCCTTTTAGTTTTGTTGATTATTTCCTTTGCTGTGCAGAAGCTCTTTATTTTGATGAAGTCCCCATAGGTTATTTTCACAATTGTTTCTCTTGTCTCAGGAGTCATATCTAGAAAGAAGTTGTTCCAGCTGATGTCAAAGAGGTTACTGCCTGTGTTTTCCTCTAGGATTTAATGGCAAAGATATAGAGAAAGGAAAGCCCTCTTACTCTGGTGGTGGGAATGCAAACTGGTGCAGCCACTCTGGAAAATAGTATGGAGGTTTCTCAAAAAATTAAAAATAAAATTACCCTATGATCCAGCAATTACTCTACTAGATATTTACCCACAGAATACAAAAATACCTATTCAAAGGGCTACATGCATCCAATATTTATTGCATCATTATCAATAGCCAAACCATGTAAAGAGTCCAAGTGTCCATTGACAGAGGAATGGATAAAGAAGATGTGGTATACATACTATGGACTATTACTCAGCCATCACAAAGAATGAAATCTTACCATCTGCAATAACATGGATGGAATTAGAGAGTATTATGCTAAGAGAAGTAAGACAGTAAGAGACAAATATATGATTTCACCTACATATGGAATTTATGAAAGAAAACAAACAAGCATGGGGAAAAAAGGAGGGAGAAAGGCAAAACAAGAAACAGACTCTTACCTATAGAGAACGAACTAATGGTTACTGGAGGGGAACTGGGTGGGCGGGAAGGGTGCAGTAAGTGATGGGGAGTAAACAATGTACTTGTTGCGATGAGCACCAGGGTTTGTATAGAAGTGTGGAATCACTAAATTGTATACCCAAAACTGATATTACACGGTATGTTAACTAACCAGAATTTAAATAAAAAGTAAAAAATTAAAAATAAAAATCTCCTTATCAAGTTATAATTGACATAAAAATGTTGTACATATTTAATATACACAACTTAATGAGTTTGGAGATAGGTATGCATCTGTGTAACCATCACCACAATCTATGCCATAATCATACTCCAAAAGTTTCCTCTTGTTAATTAATTATTATTAATTATTAATTATTTTGTTTTAATTGACACTAATTAATTATTGTTATTTTTGAACGTTATTCTTAGGTACCTGTTTCTTGTTATATCATTTCCTGAGATTGGATTTGTCCATTTCTATTCTTATGACCTGGGATCCTCTCCACATCTGAATTTGGTCATAATTATCTTGATTCACTTGGGTCATCCTAAATCCTTTTATTGGCCTCCATGCCTCTCCTCCTTCATTCTGATTTATGCCACCTTTGTTACCTTGTTCTAGCCTCTGTATTTCCCTTGTAATTTTGTTTGTATTCCTGTGATTTTGGTTTTGTTTGATATGATTTTTTGGTTTTATTCTTGGGTATGCTTCCCTTCAAAGTCTCAGTCTTTTAGTATTGTAATAAGTGCCCATAAGCTTGTCTTATTGACTCTGGTTGTGACCCTCCCTTCAGTTTTCACATCAGTACTCTCCACATGAAGTTTCCTGTACATGTAATATATGATTTTCATATATTGGTTTCTACCTGCGCCTCCATCTGCTCTCCAAATGCACCAGTTTCTGCCATATTGTACTATTTACTGTAACCTCAGCAAGTTTGAATTCTGACACCATTTGAGAGAGTCCAGGAGCACTCTGGGCATTCCTCAGACTGAGGTCAAAAGATAAGCAATATATACAGACATAATAAAATAATGAACAAAAACATTAAGAAAATTTTATGATAAAGAAATAAGATAAACCAAAAATATAGAGGGAACTATCAAGTGTCTAGATAATTAAGTAATGTTAGTTATAATAATAATATGTCATTTTCAACTATCAAATTGATATAAAATTTAAAAATTAGTGATTCCTAGTATTGGTTATGTGTGAGAAGTTTTTATTATACTCTTAATCACCTAGAAACAGGAGGTGTGTCATGCCTGCAGAGCCACACAGGAAAGCACAGACAAGATGAGCAGACTGGGGATGCTGGTAGGGTGAGAGAGAGAGGGAGAGAGAGAGAGAGGACTTGCTGGGTAGGACCATTTACTGTGGCTTTTCTGGGAGGGACTGGATGAGATAAGGTAAGCAAGAGAAGGGAGTTTGAATAATTTGGGTGGGCTCTGAGCTGTTAAGGTGATTCTTAGTTGTCTAGTAATTGACCCTGGGGCAATTAAGGTGGGAATAGTGGTTCGCAGAGTCAGTGAGTCTGATAAATCAGGCAGATGAAGTGTGGACTAGAATTGGTTGGTTTATCACTTGTAGCCTTTTGGCTAAAGTCAAGTGTAGGATTTATTGGTTTGCATATCACAGATATGCATCCAGGCAAGTCCTTTATTATCTCTGGGAATTAGCTAACCCTAGGAGCGACAACTCCTCCCCAGTTACCAAGGATCCAGATGCCAGAGTATCAAGAACACACAAAATAAGAAAATGTAGTCAACACAATGGTTGTGGGTAATCTAATATTCCTGTCATAACAGTTGTTTCCCTTTTTGAATCACCAATTTTCTCTAAGAGCCCTACAAGAAAAGAACAAAGTTAGAGGACTTTCACAATTTGAATTCAAGGATAGCTATGAAGCTATAGTAATCAACACAGAGTGGTATTGACATAAGGATAGATAAACAGATCAATGGAACAGAATAGAAGGTCGTCACCAACTGATATTTGAAAAAAATAGCTTTTCAGTTCAATTCAATTCAATGGGTAAAAACAGTCTTTTCAACCAATAGGGCTGGAATAACTGGTAAATATATGGGGGGAGGTGGGCCTTGACACTCATCTGACACTGAACTCAAAATTAGAGTGAAGCATGGACTCAACATCAAAACTAAAATCATAAAGTTTCTAGAGGAAATCTTCTTCCATAAGAACAAAACCACCCGCATGATCTTCATGATCTTGGAGTAGGCAAAGATTTCTTAGAGAAGACAATAAATCCACTAACTTCAATAGAAAGAAAATTAAGAAATTTACTTCACTGAAATTAACATATAAAGAAAAAATGCCCAATAATAAAAAAATAGCCCGATGAAAATTGGCAAAACTCTTGAACACATATCTCACTGTAGAGGCCCAAATGGATAATAAACAAAAGAAAAAGTGCTCAACATCATTAGTTATCAGGGAAATGCAATTAAGTCCATGATGAATTGACACTTTTTACTCCCAATGGAATAGTTAAAATTAAAAAGACCAATAATACTAAATGTTACTGATGAGGTGGTACAACAAGGAAACTCATTTTGGAAATGTGTTAGCGTTGGTTTGCAACCTCAGGAGTTCTCCACTAGAAATCTGAATCTGGCTCTTCTACATGGAGGGCAGGAGATATGGAAGAAAGAGGCAGACCCCTCCAAGTTGGTAGGTGGCAGTTTTAATAAGCAAGGACACTTACATATGAGGCTTGTCTTAGGCAACTGCAAGATGAGCAGATCTCTGCACCATCCCATCAGAATTTTAAAAGTGTATTTAAAGGCCTTAACAGGGATTAGTCCAGACTACACATTACCCTCTCAAAAGGCTGCAGCCTTGAAATGGCAGAACACAAGATTCCAAGGACCTGGGAAGGGATTAAAGGTTCCCATTGCTGGGTCCAGCTTGCAGATCAACCAAAGGTCACATCCTCTCAATGACTATCTCCAACAGATAGGCAGTTTCTTATAAAATTAATCATAAATTTATCTTACGACATGCTAATTCTACTCCTAAGTATTTATTTAAAAGAATTGACATTTTCCTCCAGATTTTCATTTACCTTCTGACTAGGTTTTGGCAATGTACACTAAATATGTTTGGTTTTTGTTCTTATTCCCATAATTAGGTCGAATCAATATTCAATGCCAATGAATGTGTTCTCTAGAGACCTAAGAGCTAGTTAGAATTTCTTGCTACAATGGTTACCTAATCATTTTGCTTAGATACCTTTCTTTAACTCTGATTCATTATAATTATAATGCAGATAATAATAGTGTCTCTAAAAGTACAACGTGTTCATCTCATGTTCTGAGGATTAAATGAGGTACTACATGTAAAATGTAAATATGGATGATGATGATTATTATCATAACTTGTCAGTCTAAGTAAATAATCAGTCTGGCTCCATTTTCTTGTGAGAATTTTCAACCTGTGATTTCATTTTTTCTATTTTTGGGGCATTTCTTTAATTTATATCTTTTTTTCTTCTAGTCTTTTGATTTTGTTCTTTGGTAACACTATGTATGAAAATGTTGGATCTCCTTTACCTATCTTCCTTTTTTTTTTTTAAAGATTTTATTTTTAAATAATCTCTACATTAAATTAGGGCTCAAATTTACAACCCTAAGATCAAGAGTTGCATGCTCTACTGACTGAGCCAGCCAGCTACCCCTCCTTTGCTTACCTATAGGAAGATGCTTCCTATAGCACCTTCCTATCACACCGTTTCTAAAGTTTTAAAATCTTTTTTCATTTTATTACTCAATTTTATGTAATGATGCTATATGTTTCTTATGTGCTTTCTTCATGTTTATTTTTCTTTGTTCCACTTCCAATGTGATTGCTATTTCTGTGATGGCTCTTTTTTTTTACTCTTCCATTTCTTAAGCTGATTTAGCTTATTTTCCATCTTCTATTGTTATTTTTCCATGATTTCTTCGAGTTGTATTATCTCTGATTTGTGTTTTTGTTTTAAAGAGGCACTTGCTTCATTGTGCTTTTCATATTTACTACACTGTTTTTGACTACAACTTTTCTTTACTCCTTGTCATTATTTCTGGAGTAACTGTTCTATACATTTTATTTATTTTCCTCATTGTTCTCCTTCCTCTTTTAAAAAAATAGATCTTATGTATTTTTAAAATCATTCTTCATTTTTTGAATGAGGTTAATTATTCTTGGATAACCCATCTGCAGGAGAGTTTGATAAAGATAGGATAGTGTTATGATCCAGACTCTCAGGAATTCTGATTATGACATGGGCTCTATAAAATCCTTTAGCTTTTATTCCTCTTTAGTCAACTAAAAATGGTACTTTAGGCTGTTTTTAATCTTTATCTTTGTCTCCCACTCAGTTGCCAAAATATAGCTTATCTATGTTTTCCTAAATTAGCTCCACTCTTTCAGATTATTTTAGACTTGATGCCAAAGAGAATCCATTGGTCCACAACCTCTGGAGCTATCCTGGGTGAAATCTGAAATGGCCTCTCTATAGGGAGGGCAAGGAGAGACTGAATAAAGAGGCAGACTCCTCCTGACTGGTAGGCAGCAGGTTCAAAACAAGGGAGCTGACTTCCAAGGCTTGTCTCAGGCAGCTGCAAGATGAATAGATCTCTCCACCCACCTGCCAAAATTTTAAGTTTATATAGAGCTCTTAACTAGGTTCAATCATGTACATCATCCAGATAGTCTCAACAGCACATTGCTCTCTCAGCACATTGCTGTGCCCTTGAAGTGCCTCCCACTGTGGGAATGGTGGGGAGAATGTACACTGCAAGGACAGGGAAAGGGGTGAGGGACCTCAATTTCCCTGGTCACATCCTCTGCATTACCTCCTCTAACAGTATCCAAGGGGGCTTCCATTATTAATCTACACAACTCATTTATCCTGTTGTAAGTATGAAATAATTAAAAAAAATCTTATTAGAGTATGCCACTTCCTTTAGAGAAGTAAAGTTCTGCTGGCTTTTTTTGAGCTTTTAGCTGTAATTGCCCTTACTCCATATCTTGCTGTACTTTTTTTTTTGTTTGTTTTTAAGATTTTATTTATTTATTTGAGAGAGAGAAAGAGAGGATCAGTGAGAGGAAGAGGGAGAGAGAATCTGAAACAGACTCTGTGCTGAGGAAAGAGCCTGTCCTGGGACTTGATCCCACAACCTCGAGAATATGTCCTGAGCTGTAATCAAGGGTTGGACGCTCAGCTGAGACGCCCCTCTTGCTGTATTTTCTGTTTGACTTTCACAACTTTTTGTAACCTTTCTTTTGTTTTACAATATGGAGGTTCAGATTTTTCTAGTTTATTTATTTTGTAAGAAGCAAAATGACCATTTATTTATTTTTTTCCATTTTTTAAATTTGAATTCAATTAACTAACAGATAATGTATTATTAGTATCAGAGGTAGAGGTCAGTGATTCATCAGCTTTATATAATACCCAGTGCTCATTACACCACATGCCCTCCTTAGTGTCCATCCCCCAGTCACCCCATCCTCTTATCCCCCCGCCTTCCATCAACCCTCAGTTTGTTTCCTATGATAAAGAGTCTTTTATGGTTTGTCTTCCTCTCTGGTTTCATGTTTTATTTTTCTTCACTTCCCCTATGATTCTCTGTTTTGTTTCTTAAATTCCACATATCAGTGAGATCATACGAAAATTGTCTTTCTCTGACTGACTTATTTCTCTTAGCATAATACCTTCAAGTTCCATCCACATCGTTGTAAACAAATTTTTCTATTTTAATCAAAGATAGATTTATATTTTGTTTCTCATATTACTTATCAAGGAGGCAATGATCAGCTTATTTTATTACAATTAAATCAGATATTCTTCCAGACTCATATATATATATATATGTATATATATATATACATATATATATATATATATATATATATATATATATATATATATAAAATCCCAACCTATCAAGGTGCTTAATGGAATAAAAGGGTTTTAATTTTGCTGTAGTGTGCTGTGGTTGGATGGTGATGTGTTTCTAAATAGCAAATTTTCTTTCCTCCTTCTCATATATGTCTGCATATATCTAAATCAATGACTATGTGTACCTTTATTTATTTAAAAAATAAACTTGAAGGGAAAATTCTAAAACATTAATTGTGATTATGCATGAAAGAAACCACTGCAGCCCCAAATTTTGTAGATATACCTGATTCTAAGAAAATACCAACCATCTAGAAGGTCACAAATACCAGATTGGGAAAAATGTAGAAATAAAAGTCAGGGTATGGAACAGAAGTCCAGGGATAGGCAAATCAGGGATGAATTAGAGATTGGTATGGGAGGAGAGATGAGGTCAAGAAGTTCTGTTGGTCTTTAAACTTGCATTTCTGAGCCATGTGGGAAAATAGTGTGTGGGTGTTTTGGTCTGGCTTAAACGATAGTGTGTCAATGGAAAACAAGCCTGCCATATATATTTACTCCTCCATACTATTTTGACCCTGCCAGCCTGGAAAATACAGGCTAGAAATTTTTTACTTATTTTTTTAGGTATAGTTCAATGATGATCAGTTCTCTCTGGCTTTCTGGATTCCTATTATCTTCATTCCACTTTGATTTCTTCCTTTCTCCCCTAGCTGTTTCAGCATGTCTCTGTTACAGTGCTTAAAAAGTGCATTTAGATTGTTGCTTGTCTTTTTTTTTTTTTTTAGTTTATGAATTTTTACATGATGAATTTATTGAAGGCTAGAATTTAATCTCATGATATTTAGTTCCTGGCACATAACTTGAGATACACTGAATTCTTAATAAAGGTCATACATGTTATTGAATCATGGTGTTTTTATATGGCACTAAATGTCTTAGCATAATGGATGCCTTAGGAGTTTGATAATGTTTAGTTCAAAAGTCTTTAATGCATCAGTTTAAATTTTTGTAGTGATATTTGAAATATCTGTGTACAGTTATAATTTCTATGATTTAAGTGCCTAGTAATCTTTAATATAATTACAAATATTTTAGTTATAAAAACAGGTTTCATTCAAGTCTTTTTGACCATTCTATGGAAAGTTCTAATTTTAAGGAAGTTATAGATTGTAAAAATCTCGGTGTGTGAAACTTTCATTGTCTGCCCTTTGTGAATTTTCAGTTAATCTGAGGAACTTTAGTTCTAATTTACCTGGACTAAAATACGTTTCCTTAATCTGTGCTTAACTCATGGCAACAGACTCGTTGCAGAATGAGTCTAAGAGTTACTTTCCAATGTTTGATGATCTATGATCTGCACATACTGTGTATACCAGTAAAGACTGCAAGTATGATTTGCTTTGTTATTTTCATGAATAAAATTAATTGAATGTTTATTGTCAGGCACTGTGATAAATACTTTACACAAATTATTGACTTGGATTCTTTCTTTTATTGATAAGAAAAGTAACTCTTGGTGGGATTAAGTAACATGCCTAACGCCACCCAACTGGCAAGTGACTGATCAGACAGTGTAACCCCAAAGCCCATATTCGTCACCATGGTGCTATTTCACCTCCGTAAAGGATGAATGAAAAATAGCTACTCAATTTGACTCAATTTGATAAGATATTGTTTGGTAATACTGGTTCTGCTTCTGCAGACTCAAAGTTAGGTCTAGAGAGGCTCAGAGGTTTCTTGGCACATGATACAACTTAACAGAATTTTTCAATTACTATGCAGAGCATCACGGAGCCAGTCTCAAACTCCTCTGATTTGTGTGCTTGAAATTCCAATCCCTTGTGAAATGGCCGAGGATGTTTAAAATTGGAAGAAGCTTCAGTAGGCTGTCCTTCCATGACCTCTTTTTTTGCCTCAATCACAATGTATGTGTGAGTCTAGGGAGAGCAAGATAGAGACCATTTATTTCATAGCAACAAGGATCTGTTGCTGGGCATTTTGTGTGTGTGTGTGTGGTGAACGTCTCTAATTTTATTTTATTTTAATTTATTTATTTTTAAATATTTTATTTATTTGTTTGACACGGAGACAGCACAAGCAGGGGGAGCAGCAGAGGGAGAGAGAGAAGCAGACTCCCTGATGAACAGGGAGCCTGATGATGCAGGGCTCCATCCCAGGACCCTGGGATCATGACCTGAGCTTAAGGTAGATGCTTAACCGACTGAGCCACCCAGGTGCCCCGTGATTTTTTTTTTTTTAAATATGTAAGGCTGAGCTAAGAAACTAATTGGGTAAGTAAACTGGTAAACTATTTGAAAAATATAACAAATATTTTCTGAAAAACAAAATAAACCAACACAGGGCTAGAACAAATGCCTATATGTAATGCTGCATTTTCTTTTCTTTTCTTTTTTTTTTTTTTAAACCTCTATAAGTCGATGCTATGCCTAAACAGAAGAAAGAGAGAAACTGAAGGAGGCAAGAAGCAGCGCACGGACTCTTATAGAACATCTTGCCTTCAGATCAGCGTAATAGCCTATGTGTGTGGTAAGCAGCTGTGAGAAAGATAGGTGATTTCCCACCCTACAGGAGTTATTTCCTTGGGACAAAGAATGAAGAGCAATGACTACTGCTGACAGTGAAGTGGGCACTTATCTTCAGAGAATTCAAATACAATGAATAATTAGTACGAAAACCTAGGAAAACTAGACCAGAATATATTCCTACATATACATATGTGGAATAAATTAGTATATCAATTTATAGGGGAATTATTAAGCTTTAGGTCAGATCACCTGCAATAATTGAATTTTGCTCTTGGATTGACTACCATAATAATTACCAGATTAATTTTCCAAACCAGGTACACCAATTGACTGCAATGAATGCTCTCTCTGCACGTAGAATGTACAGAGGTGAGGCAGACAGGGTCACACTATTCTAACCACCTGTTATAAACAACGCTTTTGGGGACCTGAAGAGACATTTTTCCAATGAAGTCATGCAAATGACAACAGACACATGAAAAGATGCTCAGCATCATGAATCATCAGGGAAAGGCCACAAAAGTTATCATCTTCTACCTTTAGGGATGGTTATTATCAAACAAACAAGAAATAAAGGCTGTTGAGGAAACAGAGAAAAGGGAAGGTCGTGGACTATTGGTGTGGATGAAAACTGGTACAGCCACTCTGGAGAACAGTGCGGAATTTCCTCAAGATTATTTCTTGAGGAAATTTCTTGAGGAAATTAAGATCCCTTAATATCTCTACAGAGATATCTGTACTCCCAAGCTCATTATTCACGGTAGCCAAGGTAGGGGAAAAGCTGAGTCTACCAGTGGCTGCTTAGGAATTTTTTTCTCTTCCACCACCTTTTCTTTATTGTGTTGAAACAGACATAAAATAAAATTTACCATCTTAACCACTTTTAAACATACACTTCAGTGGTATTAAACACACTCACTTTGTTCTACAGCCATTACCACCATCCATCCTCATAACTCATTTCAATTTGTAACACTCAAAGTCTATACCTATTAAACAATAACTGCGCATTCCCCCCTCCACCCAGCTCCTGGTGAACACTATGATGTTTTCTGTCTATGATTTTGATGACTCCAAGTACCTCATACAGGCGGAAGGACACCTTATCTGTCTTTTTCACTCAGTATAATACCCTCAAGGTTCATGCTCTTGTACCATTTGCAGGATTTCCTTCCTTTTAAGGCTGAATAATGTTTCATTGAATGTATACACCACATTTTGCTTAACCACTCATTGGCTGATGGACACTTGTATGTTTCCACTTTTTTAGCTATTGTGAATAATGCTGCTATAAATGTGGTGTACAAATAACTCTTTGAGATCCTGCTTTTAATTCTTTTGGGCATATATCCAGGGGAATTGCTAAATCAATATGATAGTCTTATTTTTAATTTTTTGAGGAACTTCCATGCTATTTTTCCAGTGGCTTTACCATTTTACATTCCTACCTAACATTTGTTGCTAACACTTGTTTTGTTTTGTTTTTTAGAAAGTAGCTATCCTAATGTGTCTGAGGTGATATCTCATTGTAGTTTTGATTTGCATTTCCCTTATGTACAGTATCTTTTCATAAGCTCATTGGTCATTTATATGTCTCCTTTGGTAAATGTCCATTCAAGTCTTTGTCCATTTTTGAATCAAGTTGTTTGTTGCATTTTAGGAGTTCTGTGTATATTCTGGGCATTAATTCCTTATCAGATATATGACTTGAAAATATTTTCTTCCATTTGTAGGTTGTCTTTTCACTGTGAATAGTGTCTATTGATAGGTAAGGAAAATGTGATAGAAATATACAATGGAGTATTATTCAGCCTTAGGAAAGATATTTATTTATTTATTTATTTATTTATTTATTTTTGTGAGAGAGAAGGAGAGAGTGCATGTGTGCATGAGCACAGCAGGGGAAGGGGCAGAGGGAGAAACAGACTCCCAATGGAGCAGGTAGCCTGATGTGGGACTTGATCTTAGGACCCTGGGATCATGACTTGAGCTGAAGGCAGATGCTTAACTGACTGAGCCACCCAGGTGCCTCATGAAAGAAATCTTGTCATTTGTGACATTGTGAATGTATCTGAAGGGCTAAGGGAAATAAGCCAGATAAAGACAAATACTGCATGATATCACTTATATGTGGAATTTAAAAAAACAAAAAGTTGAACCCATAGAAACAGAGAGTAAAAAAGCCATTATCAGGGGCTGGGGGCCGGGGGGTGGGCAAAATATAGAGAAGTTGGTAAAGGGTACAAACTTTCAGTTATAAGATCAATAAGGTCTTAGGATCTAATGTATAACATGATGACTATGTTGATAGCACCAAATTGTATAATTTAAATTTGCTAAGAGAGGAAAATTTAAGTGTTTTCACCAAAAAAAAAAAAAAAAAAAAAGGAGAGAGAAAAAAAGAAGTATATGAGGTGATGGATGTATTAATTAATTCCATGTGTTAGTCCTTTCTCAGTGTATACGTATATCAATCACAGAGTGTACACTTCAAATATTCTATAATTGTACTTGGCAATTACCCTCTGGTAAAGCTGAAAAAAAAAAAGGAGTAGCCTCCTGGAATATTTGTAAAAAAGTATAAAAATAAAAAACAGAAAACCAAGCCCTGTAGGAGTTACTTTAGTACATTATGGTGCCAGATGAGGAGGTAGAATGGAAAAGTTTGAATATCCCCTTGGTATATGACAAAAATGAATCATTCCATCAGCCAGTTACTATTTACTGAGCAGCTATTATATGTGCTTTGATACAATGGAAGGGATTCAAGACCCCATCACCTGATCACAAAGCGCAAAAAGAAAGGGAAAGGAAGAATAAGGGTGACAAAGATAAACTTTACCATACTGGTCTTGAGCCTTGGTTAGGAAGAAATCACTTAGGCAAACAAAAGATCCCTGGGGTCTCCTTTGCCCTAATGTCATAGCTTGTCTATGCCATGTCTTGCCTAATGTCATGCCATAATCGTATGAGAGATAAGTCACTAATCACAGTTTTAAAATAAATATAAATTAATATGCTACTCCCATAATTTGAGATCTGACTATAAATGGGAGCTTTTATGAGCTAAAGACTATTCATGGCAGGTCCTTTACTGGCCCTAACAGCCCCTCGCTACTATTTAGAAGGGGATCCTCTTCTTCAACACAGGTTACTACCATCATATGATTTTGTTAAAACCAGACACTGTACTTCCCACCAGCAGGAAATTATCATACAATACAAAATATCAAATATGCAGTGCCTTTGGTTTGCATACCTCTCTCCTAAGTTATGCAATGGCATAACCTATGTCTTTGATTCAAGGAACTATGGGCATATATAGTAGTTGAACATTTCTTTTAAGTGAATATTTATGTAGTGCCAGCTTCATCTGACATTTACATGTGAAGTGCTCAGAATATAACCTAGAACACAGTAAGTGGTGGGGATGTCAGAGATTTTTATGCTATTAATCCAGTTGAGACACACACACACACACACACACACACACACACACACACAGAGACAGGTTCCCTGCCAAGCAGGGAGACTGATGTGGGGCTCGATCCCAGGACTCTGGGATCATGACCTGAGCCGAACTGAGCTACCCGGGTGCCCCAAGTACAGACACTCTTTAGAGGTGACATGCACCAAGTCAGGAAGCACCATGCAGATAGTCATTGCAAGACAGATTATGTGCCAAATCAAGTCACACTTACCCAACAGTAAGAGCGAGCCCAGTTTGCACCACGTATAGCCCTGCATTTCCTCAAATCTCACACATCTGAGTCTTCACATACCTTGAATTCAGCTGCTGATACTTAGTGATGTGAAACACAAACCATGTAGAGAAAAATTTCATGTGAACCAGCACATTAATGCATTATATTGATGGCCTTCTCTCATTTACCAGTCATGAATGAGTCAATTCACATTACACAGACACATGTTGTAGCAGAGCAAAAGTACCGTCTTCACTTCACCAATGAGAGAATCAAGGAACCAGTGGGGAGGCGGGTAGGGGAAGGGTGAAATAGGTAATGGGGATTCAGAAGGGCACTTGTGATGAGGGCTGGGTGTTGTATGGAAGTGTTAAATCACTCCATCTTACCCCAGAAACTAATATCACACTGTATGTTAACTAACTAGAGTTTACAAACTTAAAAAACAAAGAATATTTAGTATTTAGAGCCTTCCCTGCCCCCCAGAAAAAAGAAAAAAAAAAAAAGGAAGCAAGCCTGGAAAACTTACCTAAGGTTAATAGCCAGTTAAGTGCTGAAACCAAGGTTTGAATCTCAATGCTTAATCACTTGGCTTCACTGCTTCTTTCAGATTTTGTAAATGATTTCAAGAATGAAAACTTCCATTATATCAAAGCACACAAAATAGGTGCTCTTTACTGAGCAGCTGATTGAATGAATCAGCTTTTTCATATACTGAAAGTATATACAATATTTTCCATTCTACCTCCACGTCCGGCACTAAAATTAGGTAAGACAGTAAGTCCGACTGCACTTTCAGACTCTAATTCCAGCAGTTCTCAGTCCAGTGGTGATTGAGATGTCAGCTGTCCCTTCATTGCCTTCTGTGAACTTGCCCCCAAAGAATTTGTTTCAGATAAAAACATTAGTGAGCTGTATAGAACTTGCTGGTTATTTCACAGGTGATTTGGAGGAGGGAGGTAATACTTCGTATGTCTATAAGCAAAAAACCTGAGGTATTCCTTAAATATAAAGTCTTTTTCTTTGCCACAAGACCATCAAGGGTCACTTAGCTCACTTCCCTGATTTATTGCCTAAATTTATAACTTTATTCTTCCTTCCAGATTTTTTTTGGACTTTTAAATGTGATTTTTAGTAGGGGAAGAATCTATCTTCTCCCTCAATTCCTACCTGTTCACATGCATACTCATATGGGAGCCCAGCAAAATAGAATCATCTAGCTACCAAATGTAAACTCTCTGCAGTGTTATAGTAACTAAAGTTTTTTTTTTTTTTCAAATTGCATACTTATTTGTCATATGTAATTCACAATATGGGGCAAAATACCAATAGATTAAACTGTCCCTCCAAATATTTACCTTTAAGCAAATTCATAATCAACAAAGCATACTAATGAAATTCTGTTTACTTGGTGTAGGGCAGATTGTATGTGTGTGTGTGTGTGTGTTCCTTTACTCTTTCTTGGTCTATTCTCAGTCAACCACTCTAAGCCACCTATTGTGATAAGGGTCATGTGACTGGTTTATGGGCTAAATTTGTAAAGAAAAATGCTAATTCAGGTTAGGCTCTGAGTAAGAAAAAGGAATCAAGGTTGACTCCAGTGACCCTTGTACCCTTTATTGGCCATCATTTCTTTATTCACAGTGGGATTCTCCAAGATACTTCGGTGCACAGCTACCCACAAACAATTGCACATCTTAATGTTCTCTCTCAGTGTACCATTTCAGTCTTTGAGTGATTTTCAGGAATGTGTTCCCAGATAACTTGGCACACAGCTGCATCAGCTGATTAGCTCCAGAATGTTCCATCTAGTGTATTCTTGGGCAGGTTTCACAATTTGCCTTTTGGGTGACTGAATCATACATGTAAGGATCATTATGACTATCTTGGCCATGCCATGTCAAGGCCTTTTCAGTCACCTGAACTATATTCTAAGAAAGAGAAAATTGTTAAAATCTTAGCTTTTAACTGGTGATGTTTTAAATAAAACTAAGTGTTGCTATGGCTGAGGTCAAAATGTTGTTGCTTGTGTTGTCTTCTGGGATTTTAATGGTCTCCCGTCTCACATTTAGGTCTTTCATTCATTTTGAATTTATTTCGTGATGGTGTAAGGAAGTGGTCCAGTTTCATTCTTCTGCATGTGACTGTCCAATTTTCCCAATACTATTTGTTGAAGGGACTTTTTTCCACTGGATATTCTTTCCTGCTTTGTCAAAAACTAATCAGCCATATAGTTGTGGGTTCATTTCTGGGTTTTCTATTCTGTTCCATTGATCTATGTGTTTGTTTTTGTGCCAGTGCCATATAGTTTTGATTACTTCAGTTTTGTTATATAACTTGAAGTCCAGAATTGTGATGTCTCCAGCTCTGCTTTTCTTTTTCAGGATCGCTTTAGCTATTCAGGGTCTTTCATGGTTCCATATAAATTTTGAGATTATTCTGTGAAAAATGTTGCTGGTATTTTGATAGGGATTGCATTAAGTGTGTAGATTGCTTTGGGTATTTAGATTGTCCATTTCTTCTTCTGTGAATTTTGGCAGATTTTGTATTTTAAGGAACCAATCCATTTCATTTAGGATATCAACTTTATGTGCATCAAGTTGTTCATAATATTCCTTTATTATCCATTTAGTAAGGGATGATTGTCCATTTTTATAAAGGGATCTGTAATATTGTCCTCTCTTCCATTTCTGATATTAGCAAATTGTATCTGCTTTTTTTTTTTTTTTTTGGTTAGCCTGGCTAGAGGTCTATTAATTTTATTGATTTTTTCAACAAGTTTTTGATTTTGTTGTTTTTCCTATTGATTTTCTGTTTCAGTTTCATTAATTTCTGCTCTACTTTTCATTATTTCTTCTAGTTACTTTGGATCTAATTTGCTCATTTTTTTCTGTTATCCTTAGGTGGGAGCTTAGATGATTGATTTTAGAGTTTTCTTTTTTGCTAATACATGCACTCAATGCTATAAATTTCCTTCTAAGTACTACTTTAATTGCATCCTACACATTTTGATAAGTTGTATTTTCATTTTCATTTAGTTTAAAACATTTAAAAATTTTCCTGGAGATTTCTTCTTTGACACATGTGTTAATAAGGAAGTGTGTTGCTTACTCTCCCTGTATTTGGTGATTTTCCAGCTATCCGTTTGTTATTGACTTTTAGGTTAATTCCGTTGTGGTCTGAGAGCAGACATTGTATGCATTTCAGTTTTGGAAATTTCTAATGAGATATCCTCAAGTGTGGAGATTATCTCCTCAGCCAACTATAATCTTCTCATCAGCTTGATCACAAAAGTTCTTCATTTCTGTTAAGAGTGTTTTTGATCTCTAGCATTACCTTTATGGTTTTTCCTTGGAATTCCCATGTCCCTGCCTGCATTGCTCATCTGTTCTTGCATACTGTCTACTTTTTTCATTAGAGCCCTTAGTAGGTCAGTCAGAGTTATTTTAAATTCCTGGTCTGCTCATTCCAATATCTCTGTCATTTCTGAGTCTGGTTCTGATGCTTGCTTTCTCTCTTAAAACTTTTTTCCCACTTTTTGTACGTCTTATAATTTTTTTTCATACCTAAACATGATTTGCTGGGTGAAAGGAACTGCAGTAAATAATCTTTTGGCAATATAGTGGTAAATTTTAAGGTAAGGGAAGTGTTCAGTAGTACTATGATTAAATTTCAGGCTTTTAGTGAGCAATAAAATGACCAAATATTAGGTAAATTTAAATACCAGTATTGTTTCTACTCTGGTAATAAACCTCAGTAAAGTAAATGAAAAAAAAATTGTAATAGTAACAAAACTGAAATGCTTAAGAATAAATTTAGTGAGGGATGCCAGAATGACTCAGTTGGGTGTCTGCCTTCAGCTCAGGTCATGTCCCCAGGGTCCTGGGACTGAGTCCCACATTGGGCTCTTTGCTCTACTGGGAGCCTGCTTCTCCCTTTGCTTGCTGCTCCCTCTGCTTACTCTCTCTCTCTCTCTGATGAATAACTAAATAAAATCTTAAAAAAAAGAATAAAATCTAGTGAATGACAAAGCTCTTTTTTTAATTATTTAATAAATGGTGCTGACACAAAGGGGATCGATGATATATTACCAATCAAGTGTAAGAAATAAGACGATAAAACTCCTACAATAAAATCTAAGCTACATGCACAGTCTAGGTTTGTGAAAGGTCATCTTTATTATTATTATTATTTTTTAGATTTACTTATTTGAGGAGGGGAGGGGCAGAGAGAGAGAGAGAAAGAGAGAATCTCCAGCAGACTTCCATTGAGTGTGGACTCTGATGTGGGGCTCTTTCCCATGACCCCAAGATCACGACCTGAGCTGAAATCAAAAGTTGGTGCGTAACCAACTGAACCACCCAGATGCCCCTGTAGAAGATCTTAAATAAGCTTAGAAACTTAGATAGCCATATTTGAGGCATATTTGATTTAAAAAATTAAAAACTTATGATAAAAATTCAATTAACAAAACAAACGGATATGTAATATTTATAAATATCTGACATAATATTTGTTATATTGCTTCTTTGTTATATTAACAAATAGATAAACAATATGACAAACATGTACAGGCCATGAATAAAAGAGAAAATCCAAATGACGAACAAAAGCAGAAAGGAAGGCCAAACTAATAATACCCAGATATCACTTCACATCAGATTGGCTGCATTTGAAAAGACTGCTCCCACCAGTTGCTGCCAGGATATAGGGAACATGAACTCTCAAACATGTTTATGACAATATTACTGTGACCACTTTCTGGGGAGGCAATTATGGAATATCTATTAAATATTTTAAAATAATATGCATTTTAACTCAGTATCCTTTACTTGGGAAACATCACATGGAATTATGAGCCTCAGTAAGAATATATTTTCAAAGATGTCTATTGCTAAAATGTGGCGAAAATAAGTAAGCAAATGAATACAGCAAACGAGAAATGAATACATAAGTAAATAAAGAAAAGTAAATGTTCATCAATAAAAGAATGGCTGAATAAATTATAGTATAGGCACACAATTGAAAGAAAATATAACTATCCTACCAGACATAATGTGATTTACATGAGATGTGTGAAAAAAGGCAAGAAACATGGTGAGTGCTATGAAGTGTGTAAACCTGGAGATTCACAGACCTGTACCCCTGGGGATAAAAATATATTATATGTTTATAAAAAATAAAAAAAAATAAATTAAAAAAAAGGCAAGAAACATGTGTGTGTATAATGAGTTGGTTATTAGTTTCCTTTACACAGATGATATGCACACCACATGTGTATATATGTAGATGTACCTGTATATGATACATGTATGTGTATATGTTTGTACATCATGTATAAACCTGAAAAAATATAGATGATAAATTCCAACTTCACACCAGTATCTAGAGGTATGTGGGTGGGTGGGGGCATGTGATATGGAACCTGGGGATGATAGAGGAACAAACTAAAATAGGAAAAGATTTTAAAAAATGAGTGTTTTAAACATGATACCATACTTATGCATTTATGGGAAAAGTATAAATGCATGTACATATGATATTTAAAAAGTAGTTGCAATGATCTGCCAAGTGTCATAAGGTAGATAGTGACTAAGTCAAGACTGGAATCCAGATTGTTCTGATGCCACAGCTATGGCTCTTTTTAGTACTGCAAGCTTTCTTAGTTTATAAATATGATTCACGATATCAACAAAGATATGTTGGTTAGTAGAGAGATTGGGCACAGCAGTACAATACTCTAACAATCCTAAAAGCTTAAAAAATAAAATTTAATCATTTTCTAAAATTTTCACTAGCCTTTCCTTTATGTAGCAAGGTCACTATCAGTGGTAGGTATGAGAAAGTTCTTATTGACTGTATTTTTACAATTATTATCTTTCCCATACCTTTTTTCTTGGGTTCTTGGATGGTAAGATCATGCAAAATATTTTAGTTATCTGAGAAAATACTAGCTTCTTTATTTGTGTCCAAAATTCATCTCCTGAGTATATTCCTATTGAGAGCTTCTCTGGAAATTCTAATTGTAAAAGTAACAAATTATTTTTAGAAAGAAATAATTAGAAATTAGCCATGCATACTAAGGAATGAGAGAAAACTTACAACCATCTATCATGACTTCATGTCATATAATGATAAAATATTAGGTAAGATTGTAGGTTCTTTGGAAGTTAGGACACAACACACAGGCACTGGGATAAATGAAATGCAGAATTTTTTGTGACATCCAGCTCCAAATGAGTAAAGTTGTCACACAGGGTCACAGAGGAGGTTGCCTGGGGACATGGCAACAGGAAGTTGCCATAAGAAGTGGCTTAAGTATGATAAGCAAGGTAGAGTTAGCTAGGTTTCAGGGGCTCCATGTGAATTGGCTAATTTGAACATTTTCCAGGGCTGCTGACATACAGGCTGTCTGGAGCTGTCTGGTTTCCTGGCCTGGGACAATTAGGGTGGGTACCTGTTGGTCCTGGAGTGTGAGAGACCCAGAAGGTAAGGGAAGGGGTTGGGATATGGACTTCATCAACTGCTCAAGAAAGAGAACTGACTGGCCTCTAGCCAGGGCCTCCAAACTGGGTCAAGATGACATTTCAAAACAAAACTATATTATACCTCGTAAATGTCCAAAGCATGAGAATACTTCCCAAAGAAAAGTCCATTTTAGTCTTTCCTAATCTTTGATTCCTCTATCAGTATCATTCCTGTCTTTTTGGGATAACAACCAATTCCTTCCTTCCTTCCTTCCTTCCTCCCTCCCTCCCTGCCTTCCTTCTTTCCTTCCATCAAGATTTTGTTTATTAATTTGACACAGAGAGAGAGAGCACAAACAGGGGGAGAAGCAGGCTCCCTACTGAGTAAGGACCCCAATATGGGACTCAATTCCAGGACTCTGAGATCATGATCTGAGCCAAAGGCAGGCGCTTAATTGACTGAACCACCCAAGCACCCCTAACAACCAATTTTAATAATGTTTCATTTGCATAAATTTCTGTGACTAATCAATAGGAAAATATTTGTATCACTGGTGAGCCTAGGGTCCTCCTACTCCACCATCTTCCCTGGAAGAGCTGGGCCTGCAGTTTTGTAATCAAGTAAACATCGTAACACCTTTGAACATCATTTGTATGTTCATCTTTGTATCATCTCTCCATTTCACAGATGAGGGAACTGAAGCATACAGACATTAGGTCATTGGCACGTGTCACATATCTAATAAACAACAAGGCAAAGCTTTTCACTATAGCGTACTCCAGTCATGCAAAAAATGGGAGCCATTTTTATTTTTATAGTTCCATACTTGTTTTAAAATATTGGGAAAGGTCTGAAAAGCATGTCCAGTTTGTAATTTCTCATATATTATTGCCAAGTTTTAAAATGAATTAATTTTAAAGATAAATATTACACAACTAATTGTACAAATGGTATGTGGATGTGACAACATATTAGGACTAAGTTTGCTTGAACTTTTTGCTCTTTCTTAGCTTACTTCTTTTTTTTTTTTTTTTTTACCAATAACTTTGTGTTACACAGTTACCTATAGGCTAAAATCCAAATTTTGACGTTATACTACATAGTCTAGCTCTATCCAGCTGATCTCTAAATCTTTCTTCCTGAGAATTGCCCACTGGAGGTCAGGAAGTTGATTCACTGTACTTGAAGGATGTGATGGACATGGGTCAGCTGAATGCCCACCAAACTCTTTCTGCCTAATTTTCTATTTCAAGAGCTAAATTGTATCACTTCTACTGTGATGCCAAATAACACAGACTCAGAAGCTTTAATCTCTCTTTTTTTAAGATAAAGCTATTTAAAAAAATCAATAACTTATAAGGTATATCTCTATATTCTAGGTAATCAGTGAATGTTTATCATGCACCTTTGGTATGTGAGGCACTATATTAACGTCTTTGAGCACTGTCTTCTTGGGTTCATACTCTTATAATTGAGGGGCATGAGCTCTACATGTGAAAAGTGAACTTGTAAAAAAAGTGGTGGTAGAGTCCATAATGGTCATTATAAAAGGACAATAGGATGCACTGGAAATGTCACAATGTAGAATTAGATATGTGGATTTGCTGCTTAATAACAGCATATCAGTGTGACTTTGGACAATTTACTTAAGTGTTCTGAAGATTTCCCCCTGTTAAATGGGGGAAAATCTATTTTGCAGAGCTATTGGAAATCATAAGATAATGTTTTGCTAAATGTTGCATAAACTTCCTAGCTACCTGTTAGTATATCTATATATTGAAAGTTTTTATTTATTTAAGCAATCTCTATGCCTAATGTAGGGTTTGAACTCATGATCCCAACATCAAGAGTCAGATGCTCTTTTGACTGAGCCAGCCAGGCACTTCACGAGTGTATTTTTATTTGCCATAATGTTTTCTATGACAGAAGCATATATTACTAATAGGAATTTTGAGACTGAGTTATTAAAAAAACTGTTTTTCATGTTATAGGCCTAGGAAAACAGTAAACTTATTTTTATTGTTTTCAATTTTAATTCCTGTGTAGTCAATATGCAGTGTTATATTAATGTCAGGTGTACAATATTGTGATGCAACACTTCTATACATTACTCAGTGCTCATCATGATATGTGTACTTATCATCTGTTTCACCCATCTCCACCACCCCTCTGGTGACCATCAGTCTGTTTTCTATGTTTAAGAGCCTGTTTCTTTGTTTCTCTCTCTCTCTCTTTTCTTATCTGTTCATTTGTTTTGTTTCTTAAATTCCACATATGAATGAAATAATATGGTATTTGTCTTTCTCTGACTTATTTAGCTTAGCATTACAGTCTCTAGTTCCATCCCTGTCATTGTAAATGGCCATATTTCATTCTTTTTATGGCTGAATAGTGTTCCGTTATATATATATGTACCACCTCTTCTTTATTCATTCATCAGAACACTAAATTTAATATAGTCAAAAGGGAGTATTGCATAATCACAAAATTCCCCCTTTGGAATTATTAAATAAGAAACTATTAAATATGAAAGAATCTATTAGAAAAGACTAACATGTCTCACCAGATTCCAAGATTTTTATAAAATAATGGTGATTAACTCAACATGGTTTTGATATTGGGAGATGCAAATAGACCCCACATATACATGCATGTGTACACACACAAACACTGCTCCCCCCCCACACCCTTTCACATATACATTTACAGAAACTGGGACTCTAACAAGGTGGCACTGTATACCATTGGTGGAAAAAGGCTTATTATACAGGGTGAACAATTGGTAACCAGATGGGAAAAAATAGTTTAGATACCAACCTTGCACTCTCTGTAAAAAAATTAATAATGTTCTGGTAGATTATAGATCTATTGTGAAAATCTAAATCTTAAAACTTTTGAAAGGAAATATAGAAGAATATCTGTATGACATTAGGATAGAATTTGGAAAAACACCAAAAATAAAAGCAAAATAGGCCTAAGACAGGAATAGATAATTCACAAAAGAGGACATATATGTGGTCTATAAACATATGTAAAGATGTTCAAACTCTCAGTAATTTGGGAAACGCACCCATAATTAGAAAAAAATTAAAAGTTTAGTTATATTACCTATTGGTGATGACATGAGGTGAATGAGAACTCTGACATTGCTTGTGGGAATGTAAATTAGCACAACAATTTTGGAGGATAGTTTTATGATGTTCAATAAAGTCGAAGTGCACATACCCTGCAAATTGACAATTTATAGCTACATATTAATTCTCATACATGGACAAGGTGACAGGTGCAAGTGTGTCTATTTCAATGTTGTTCATAACAGTAAAAATGATAAATGTGGGATCAGCCAAATTATCAGTAGAGAAATGAATAAGTAAACTCTAGTTTGGTATTACTGTGAAGGGTTTAGCTGAAAGAAAAGGTGAAATAAAGAAGCAAAGAAAGTTATCAAAATGGCTAAATCTCAATAATGTTGGGAAAAAAGCAAACCACAGAATGATAATTGAGTGTGATACAATTTCTACATAAATTCTATAGCATTTAAAAATGTATACATAGTTTATGGATATATGCTTGCATAAAATGTGTTTGGAATGATACAATCGAACTTAAGTTTCATTTTACATCTGGGGATGTTGGAAAATTAGCTGGGATGGAATCTTAGTTGTTTCAAATGTTTTATTCCTTAATAGAGGGATTCTGAAACAAATACAGAAAATGTTAATTTTTCCTTATTTGTCTTTCTCTGACTTATTTCGCTTAACGTTATACTCTTTAGCTCCATCCCTGTTGTTGCAAATGGCAGTATTTCATTCTTTTTATGTCTGAATAATATTCTGTTGTATATGTATGTACCACCTCTTCTTTATTCATTCATCAAAATGTTAAATTTAATATACTCAAAAGAGAGTATTTATTTATGCTCCTTCTAGGAGTATAAATAAATAACAAGGAGTATAAATAATCTTTTTTACTATTTTGTTAAATGCTTTTCTTCTGTATCTGTCACAATTTTTTTATGATCTAGGAATTCTACTCCTAGTGATTACCTAGGAGAAATGAAACACATATTCACAAAAGACCTATATAAGTGTGTTCATGGCACCTTTATTCTTTTTTAAAAATACTTAAAAAAAGATGGTATTTATTTATTTGGGAGAGAGAGATGGCAAGAATGGAGAAAGGGGCAGAAGGAGTAGACTCCTCACTGAGCAGGGAGACTGATATGGGGCTTGCTCCCTGGACCCTGAGATCTTGACCTGAGCTGAAGGTAGATGCTTAATCTAGTGAGCCACCCAGACACCCCTGACACCTTTATTCCTAACAACTCTAAACTTGAAATAATACAAACGTCCATCAACAGGGGAAATGGTAATCATATAATGAAATGCTACTCAAGTATAGGAAGAAATGAAATGCTGCCACACATAATAACATGGAGGAATCTTATAATAGCTTATATTTACCTTAAAAAGATAAGACACAAGGAAGCTGCATTGTAAGATTCCATTTATACACAGCAGAGTTGGCCGCATTATTTGAATAGCCCAGTGCAAAATGAAAATGGGGAGCATTGTTCATAAAGCAAGAAAAAAAGTCATTAAAGGTACTAAGACATAAAGTTTTTCTTCCTTCCAAAGTCTTTTGAATTATGATGGCATTTTAAATTTGTTATTCAATGTTGTTCTTGACAAGGAAAAATTAAAAATTAAAATCATTGTATTTAAATTTAATATTAAATATTAAAATTTATTGGTCATCCTTATATTGTGCAATGTTAGTTTTAAATGCAAATGTAAGAACATTTATCTTGTATGCAGAATAACTAAAATCACATGATTCATATTTTGTGGCTCATGCATACATATGTATTTTGTTCTTATCCAAACAGTGAAAGTTCTGCACAAAACTCATAAAACTGTTTTTATTTCATGGCCTGATATATAAACATTCTGCCAATGCTCTGTCACTTCTGCTTACTGGTGAATAAAGCATGAAGGGTAAAGGAACTATGGCTTATGCTATCTTTCCTTTCTTTTTATATCATCATTTTCAGCGTAAGTGATCACAACTAGCAAATGATAGGTTAGGGCTCTTTGGTCATTAGTGTTTCTCAGAACCCCATTGCTTTCTTTCTGTGTTTGAAGCAAGTTCCGACTGGAATGGACGGTGACATCTGAGGCTAGTGGTGCCCATGCTTTTTCATTCCTAGAGGTGACATGGTTACCTCACACTGAGTCTAACTGAACCTAACTCATCATTTGTCCTCTGGAATTCTGTCCTTGTGGGACATTGTAAAGCCCATGTGAGAATGGGGCAACAAGGAACAGTGGAGCACACCATTGCTACTTCATCCAATCAGACTCAACTTACAAAGCACAAGTTCAAAGATAAAGTTTTTAAGAATTTCAAGAAAATAATAATAACAGACTAAATATGAGGCTTTTTTGAGCACAGTTACATGTGTTTGCATTTCAGTTAATATATGGTCACATTTTTCAAAACTCAGCAAAACTAAAATTTGTGCAATTTATTATGTGTAAATTGTAAGTAAATTAAAAAAAAAGATGACACCCCTCCCCCAGTTTTCTCCTAAATTTAAATTACAAAAGCTTTTTATACTTTGATTTAATTTTTCTGGTGACTAAACTGATACTAAACAAAATTAAATTGATTAAGTAATCAATAGACTATTAGATTAAATTGATTAGTTACCAACTTCCTCCTTCATTTTCTCCTAGCTCTGTGACCTACTTTGATAGTTGAGAATGGCAAAAATATTACACAGTCACAGAAGGTGATTTTTTTGTCTTGTTCCATACTTTTTTTTTTTAACAAAGAAAGCATAATTATCCGTTTGAATAGTATAATACATGAAAAAGAAGATTGTAATGATCAGGCTACAGTTTCAACAAAAAAGAAGTATTTCTTGCTTCTTTTGAGTCTTATGAAATACATAATGTGTCTGCAATTTATGAGGAATTTACACTTATTTTTCTCTATGACAGTATAACCCCTAGAGAGAAAAGTCTTTGATAGGAATCATGATATTTTGCCTCACTGTACTCACTTGTTCTGGTCAAGGATGCAAATTGAAGGCTGTTTCCCTCCGTGCTATTATCATTACACGATTGTGAAGGACCAAAGTTCAGTATTGCCAGACTTTTGTTCACACTTAGTTATCACATTTGCAATGCAGTCAAGAGCTTGAACATACATACGTTCTTAAGATTTTATTTTACCGTTTTCCCAACGACTAATATTCAGCAGACTGGTGAATTATTTTTATATTTGTCTATAATACAAAAGCTAACATACTGTTTAATTCTTAGTTCGTGGAGGCAATATTTGATAGAAGTACTTGGTAAAGAGACTCATGAATACATTTTTTCTAAGTACTGTGTTATTTGTTCAGAGCTAATATTATTACCTTGAGTATTTGCTATATGTAGAAGGAAAAATCATTTTAAGAAAATATTACAAGTGGAAAAAATTTGCATGAAAATGTTATTTTACAAAGCATATTGCAGTTCAACAAATTTCTCAGTGCCTTTAAATGCTGCCTATGTGAGATGATCCTCAGGCTAGGCGTACAGCCAGCAAAGTCAACAGCATTACAAGCTTGTCCAAAGGAAGAGAACAAAAACATGGAAAACACTTTCTGAATCTCAAAAATCATTACCAGAATTATTATTGTCTGAATTACTATTATTATTACTAACAATTCAGTTTGTTCTTTTTTCTGTTTGAAAATTATACTGTATAGTTGAAGATGTTTCTCCTCTTATTCTGAATCAGCATTTTGATCTTTTCACTGAATGGTTTATATTATGGTCCCCCTGTGACTTAATTCAATGTTCATCCCCCTTGTGCCAGCTCTTCTTTTTCTCTTAATTTGGTTTTATCATACTTTCAACTATCAAGAGATTTTGTCTTCACAGAATCTCAAGATTTGATTCTCTCTTCTCTGTGCCTACACTACACTCTTCTGCTTGGTCTTCTTCATTCTTTCCCTTTGACTTGCAATAACACACTACTTTTCTTCCCTGCCTTAGTTTCTCCTTTTCGGACTGCATCATTTGTAGTCCCAGCCAAATGCATCTTCGTAAGATGCAGTTTTGAATCTATAACTTTTAAAGACTTCAGCTAAGACAGTCTTTCAAAGGAAGACTGACAATGTGAGGGAACAAATATTAGCTGCTACTCACTATCATTTGCATCAGATGAATTGGCCTTGGGATGTGGAGATGGAGAATTGACCTCATCTAGGGGTCTCAGTGGTCAACATCTTTCATAATATTGTCAGCCCATTTTGAATGGGGAATTAGAGCTGCAAGATTCCTTTGTGTCTTTCTGTCCCCAAAGACACGTGTATTCCTCACCTTTACTCTCAAAAATAGTCCTTTATGACCATTTTATTAACATTGTGGGCTACATAAAAATTATGAAATATAATATGTAATACACTTGAGTAAACAGGAGGGGATCTGGAGACATTTGTATTGTGTTTAGTGAAAAGGTCACTTACATTTATTTTATATGATATTATTGTATACTTTGTAAATATTAGATATTGAATGTGCTTGAAATTTTTAAATAAAAATTTTCAGGTTTTTGCTGTTGTTGTTAAAGATTTTATTTATTTATTTGAGTGAGAGAGAGAGAGATCATGAGCAGGAGGAAAGGGTAGAGGGAGATGCAGACTCCCCACTGAGCCGGGAGCCCAACGTGGGACTTGCTGTGGAACTTGATGTGGAACTCGATCCCAGGACCCTAGGACTGTGACCTGAGCTGAAGGCAGACCCTTAAATAACTGAGCCACCCGGGTGCCCTCTTTCAGAGTTTTTAATGAGAAATTTGTATTTGCTTCCCTGAACGTAACAGTTTAATATTAGGTTTTATGCTTCTAATGGCTATATTTAATTTCTGATTAATAGTTTTGGACAATGATCTCTTCATTTTTCTTGGTTGTCACCATCAGAGAAAAATTTTGTTTACATAGGTATGTGATTTTAAGCATTAAAGCCATTTGTAAACCATTCAAGTAAAGCATTTGTAACAGTTGAAACTGTATTTAAAGCAGCTCCTCCTTTTTTCCTTCAGAGGTGAAACATCAATATTATTTTTAATGTGAATAGATTTTGAATCTACTTAAACATTTCCATATCAGAATTTCAAAATAACGATGAAACTCTAATTTTCGGAATGAGGCAGCATTTTAGAGCCATTGCCGGAAGCTCGTTTGAATCACAAAAGGGGAAAATTAGCCACAAACCCATAGAAGCATTATAAATAATAAATATGTGAAGGCAGAGATTCAGAGCCACTGCCTTGGTGGTGCCTGCTAAGAATTTTGCCTGACTCCCTACCCCCATTCCCACCTCCCGCTCCTTAAGGATCCTTAGGGGTGCCTGCTGACCACCTTCACTACTTAGGACATGAACTCAAGCAGTTCTGTAGGCTCCTTGTCCTTAATGGGCAGCAACACCTGCCCCAGCTGGGGGCTGAAAGTGAGACGCCGATGCTGGACACCACATGCTGGCTACCACATGCTGGCTAACCGCACCATGCAGAAGCAGCAGGGACTAACTGTGGCTCATCATGATCACTGCTTGCAGCTGTGAGGGCTGCCAGGTCAGTCCTCCATACGCAAGGGCCACCTTAGAACCCCTGCATGGAGATGCTCATTGTCTAAGGCAACTGGTCTAAGAATTCTGGGTCATCCCAAATAGAGACAATTTCTCTCTTGAACTCCTGAACATTTGTACTTTTCTTCTTCTTCTTCTTCTTCTTCTTCTTCTTCTTCTTCTTCTTCTT